>NW_026020221.1:5394133-5409681 GCF_900185275.1 Solanum verrucosum | reverse complement strand
ATGAATGTTCACGAGTTACTGGTTATTGGAGATTCAGATTTGCTGATTCATCAGGTTCAAGGGGAATGGGTCGTGAAAAACCCAAAGATCACACTGTATGTGCGGTATATACAGAAGTTGTGCAAGAGATTTTGGCAAAGATTGAGTTCAGACACACTCCCATGACACAGAATGAGTTGGCCGATGCTCTTGCCACCATCGCGTCAATGATTAAGCATCCAGATACAAGTTATATTGATCCAGTGGATATAGAGGTGAAAGAGCAGCCTGTCCATTGCTCACATGTTGAAGCGGAACCAGATGGTTTGCCTTGGTATTTTGACATCAAGAAGTATTTAAAGGATGAGACTTATCTTGAGAATGCAACGTTCAACCAGAAGAAGTCGATACGCCGTATGACTTTCAATTTCTTTGCAAGTGGGGAAATTCTTTACATGAGGACTCCAGATTTAGGTCTCTCAGATGCGTTGACGCTAATGAAGCTGCAAAGCTTCTTGAACAGATACATGTCGGAGTTTGTGGTACTCACATGAATGGGCTCACTTTGGCAAGGAAGATCCTTCGAGCTGGTTATTTTTGGATGACTATGGAACATGATTATTGCAAGTTTGTGTAGAAATGTCACTAATGTCAAGTGCATGGAGATTTGATTCGAGTGCCGCCTCATGAACTCAATGCCATGAGTTCACCTTAGCTATTTGTAGCCTGGGGCATGGATGTCATTGGTCCAATAGAGTCAGCCGCCTCTAACGGACACAGATTCATTTTGGTTGTCATTGACTACTTCACCAAGTGGGTAGAAGCAGCTTCGTACAAATCGGTAACCAAGAAAGTTGTAGCTGATTTTGTTCACAACAATCTGATATGTAAGTTTGGAGTACCAGAATCCATCATCATTGCTAATGGAGCGAATCTCAACAGTCACTTGATGAGAGAGATATGTGAACAATTCAAGATTACTCACCGAAACTCAACCGCCTATCGTCCCTAAATGAATGGAGTTGTAGAAGCCGCCAACAAGACATAAAGAAGATTTTGAGGAAAATGATTGATAATCACAGAAGTTGGCACGAGATGTTTCCATATGCTTTTTTGGGTTACCGAACGACTGTCAGAACATCAGTTGGAGCTACTCCATATTTGCGAATATATGGAACAGAAGCAGTCATACCTGCCGAAGTTGAGATACCTTCATTAAGAATCATCCAAGATGCTGAATTGAGTGATGCTGATTGGGTTCGCAAGCGGATTGATCAATTAACACTGATTGATGAGAAAAGAATAGTTGCTGTTTGTCATGGACAACTATATCGACAGATAATGATTCGTGTTTTCCACAAGAAAGTAAGAGCCAGAATATTCGAAATTGGTCAGTTAGTTCTCAAACGCATTTTCCCTCATCAGGATGAGTACAAAGGGAAATTTGCACTAAATTGGCAAGGACCCTACATGGTCCGCAAAGTATTATCTGGAGGTGCCTTAGTCCTGTCGGAGATGGATGGCACCGAATGGCCGAAGCCGATCAACTCAGATGTTGTCAAGGGATATTATGTGTGAAACTTCAGCTTGTATTTCTGTTATTTCCTTGTAATCGTTCTACTTGCTTGTAATTGCTTTGTTTAGAATCTATCCTTTTGTAATGAACTACGTGTGACCTGAATTCTCAAAAATGAGATACATATGCGGCCTATGTCGGCCTCGGTCACCCCTTTTATCCCCACTTAAATATTTCTTTGTATTTGAACTACGTTCGACCTGAATTCTCAAGAATGAGATACGTAGGCGGCCTATGTCGGCCTCGGTCGCTTTCTTTGAAAAATTTCCTACTTTTGTTAATCCTTAGGGGGAACTACGTTTGTCCTGATTCCTGCCTCAACGGGATACGTAGGTGCCACAAGGGTTCGGTCATATCTCCCGTAAGATTTCTATTTTTCCTTTGCGATAGAAACTGGGACAGAATTTTTGAGTGAGACTCAAAAATTCTCAAGAGGAAGATCTCTCCAACAAAGTTGAGACTGAAGTTACTTTGATATTTGCAATTGGGACAGAATTTTTGAGAAGATCTCAAAAATTTCGTGATTTGCTCACCGATGGTTAAAGATAAGCCAAGATAGTTAACTGCGACAGAAATTTTGAGGATGACCTCAAAATTTCAACAAGGTTCATCGGAAGTTTAGAACAACTTTGAATACTTCCCAACAAGTAATCAGAAAGATCTCAAAACACCAACTCCGAATGACGTTCATTAAACTTGACGTGACATAACACTTGGCAGTGACTTTTTTCAAACATTACTTTTGAAAGTCTATTTTCCTTAAAAACTTTTCCTTTATGTTTCAATTATATTTGTATAAAAAAAATGTTTTGTCTTATCTATCAAGAAGCGGGAGATCGCAGAAATTAACCGAAGATAGCAAGACAAGGAGCAGACAACCGAAGAGATCGACATAGATCAGTTCATTTTTTTAAAAATACTAATAATTTTTCTGTGGACGCAGGTCTATAAGCTTGCCTCAAGATCAACATATCCCACCATTCAATGAATATGGAGAAGTCAAAGGGGCAAAGAGCTCCCCAAAATTGACAATTTTTCTGTGGATACAGGAAATATTTTATGTTGCTTATATCAAACATTTTGGAATATAAATAACATTATTTCATTCAATTTCGAACAAGGCGAAGTCCATAATGAACGTGCAACTACGTTAAGATATGGGACAAATGAAAACAACGAAGAGAGCAATATTATTATTTCTCAGCAACTAAAGATACCGGGAAGATATTTATCTGCATTATATTATCAAATTTGGTAATGTTCCTACCTTGAAGGTTATTTATATCGTATCGTCGAATGAGACGATACCACTACCCAGAGAGTCATTTATATCGTATTGTCAAATGAGATGATACCACTACTCCGAGTGTCATTTTTATTCGTATTGTCGAATGAGACGATACCACTACCCGGAGAGTCATTTATATCGCATTGTCAAATGAGACGATACCACTACTCCGAGGATCATTTTTATTATATTGTCGATTCAGACGATACCGCCATCCCAAAAGATACCCAGAAGATCACATACGTTGCTCGGTGAAGCATTATCTTCATTTGGTATCAGGGAGGCATCATCAAAAGAAATCATGCATCGCGAGGAAAGCTTCGTGCATAGTAAGAGAGAAGACTCATGCATAGCAAGAGAAAGAAGTCATGCATAGCAAGAGAAAGAAGTCATGCATGGCGGGAAAAGATTCATGCATCGCGGGAAAAAGATTCATGCATCGCGAGAAAAGAAATCCATGCATTACAAGAGAGAAGACTCATGCATAGCAAGAGAAAGAAATCATGCATCGCGGAAAAGTCATGCATTGCGAGACAAGATTCATGCATCGCGGGAAAAAGATTCATGCATTAGAAGAGAAGATTCATGCATCACGAAAAGAGATTCATACATCGCAAGAGAAATGAGTTATGCATCACAAGAAAAAGATTTACCCATCACAAGAAGATCAACATCGACTGCATCATTTTTCTTTGCAAAAACGACATCAAAAGAACTATCAACATATTACATCAGCCTATTTTATTACTTTGACATCAAAGAAAGAGTAAACTAAAGACTATATTGCAAATATAATCTACAAGTTTTATTTGCTTTACGTCAAACCCGATGGAGTCGACATCAAATGTTCAGGGAGAGCAATTAAGTGTCAACATGGTAAAAGACACTATCCCTCCATTTAAATTGCATTTTTATGCTAATGAGTTTTATCTCAGCCATTGTCGAGAGTATCCGAAAGGATGAATCTCCAAAAAAAAAACCCACAGGTGCGGACGACATCAAAAAGGATGCAGCACAACGTGAAACTTTTTCTTAATAGCGAACTGGGACATAGTCCAAAAAGGAGTGCCAAACTCTTAGGACGCGAGCAGAGGAGCGACTTCCACCACAATCAAACCACAACCCTATCAAAAGGCATATGGGTTTTTCTTAATGTTTGTCGGTTTCAGTTTCTCTTCCGAAAATTTTTGGTCTCTACCGGAAGCGGCTTTCCAATCTGAGTGACAATGCACCAATAGCTTTGGAAATTATGTCCGTGTAAGTTCTTAATTATGGGTGTGAAGCGCACCACATTCATGACTAAGAGGTTGCAAGCCTCTTTTTCATACTCGACTTACTTGTCACTCCTCCAGAACCAAAGGATATCTTGAATAATAGTTTTCCTTTTCAACCGATCAAGTCGAACTACAAGCAGCATGATTTCCTAAGTTGGGGGATATGTAGGCAGAATCGATGTTGAAACTCGGTTGTACTCCGACATCCGCCCTTAAATCTTATTCCCAAGTATTCTGGTCTCCTCATAATTCGATATCGGAATAACTCTTGAATCCTTTCAAAATCATGCGTCAAATCAAGCTTATCGAACTACAGGTAGCCTGAATTTTCATATAGCCTGAGATATGTAGGAAACCCATTTCTAGGGTTCGGCCATGATTCTAAAAGTCCGTACCGAAATAGCCTTTTCCTCAAAGATGAAGATGTGGTCGGCCAAAATTAGGATTAGTCAATTTCATTTTTCTCGAATTTCTTGCATCAATCCAAGTAAAATGAGGGACAGTTGTTGACGCCCAATTTTGACCCTCCCCGAAAAATTAACTTGCGAGCTTCTTGATTTTCGAACGATTTAGAATAATTAGTTTTATAAAATTCAAATAGTTTTTCAAGGTTATTTTGAGCAATTTCAATCGATTTGCATGGTATTTTGATTATTAAATATATTTCACATAATTGTATATAGTATTAGTATATTTTATGAATATTTTTAAAAAAAATCATAATCAAAATATTTCTACATTGTTAAAATAAACGTTTTATTGATTTAGCTTCATTTGGAATTACAGTCTTAAAATTTTGAATCCATTAGTGGATATTTAAATTAATTAGTTTATCATTTGAGTTAGTTAGTTATTTCGTTAAGATTAAGAAGCTCGTTAATTAATTTTTCATTAATTTACCTTATCTAATTCATTTGGCTAAACTATTAATTTTGACGGGCTATGATTGAAGTTTACGCGGTCATTATCCTAAATTGCAACTTTAGTTATTCTCCAAATTAATTGCAAGACCAAGTTGAGCCGTCCTTTTTCTCAATTTCCAGCAGCTCAACTTTCAGCAATTCCCAAGCCCATTTCCACCAAGTGAACTAGCCCACCAAAATAATAATAACATACAGAAGAGCCCACCACCGACCCCCTCCCAATTTCCAGCCCATTCTATACATACAATTATAGCAATACAACACAACAATACTAAAATAATAACAACATGCACCAACCGGCCCCCCATCTGTCGTTCTTATTCTTCTTCGCAGAAATGAACTACAGCCCAGAACGAGCAGCAGCCCACCGCGATAGCCAGCGAATCAAATCGACCCAGTCCAGCAAATCAACCCGGAACTGGCAGTCCAAAGACGTTAGCGACATCTCTCTCACATCCCTCTCCGTGGTGCAATTTGAGCAGAGAAAAGCAGCACGCGCTCTGTCCTCTTTTCCCCTTTCGGAATGAGTCAAGATCTGAAGGAAGAGGTGTTTGTCCGAATTGGGGAAGGAATTCAAATTTTGAATTTGAAATTGGCCCCAAATTTCTACCCGAAATCAACCCTAGTTTTCCCTAGATATATTCTCTTTCTTCTTCATGATAAAAGGGGGGGAAAAAAGATTTTTAGTGGGCTTTTGTGTGGGAAAATCTTTAGAGCTGGAGATTTTAATTTGAGAGTTGGCTTTTGGGTTAGAATTTTTGGAGTGAAAAATATTGAAAGTAGTCCGAGTGAAAAATAGCTAAATATACAGGGACACGTTTAAGGTTTCTTTTCGCTGTCCGGATCGCGCTTGTGTGGTAGAAGTCGTGTTCCTCTACTCGTCTCATCTGTTCGCTGCCCGGAGAAAGGTAACCTCCTCTCCTTCACAATATTCTTTTCGTTCTCTTCTTTCTATTCGGAATGATATCGCGATGTCGGAATATTTGTACTTTGTGGTTACTGATTATTGGTTACTATTGAGCTAGTGTTGTTTATATGATATATTTGTTTTTTTTATATGGTTCTGTCAGTTGGTTGAGTCTAAGCTTGTAAGTTTGCACTAAGTAGTGATATTTCTAGACTACTTTTTTGAGTTTTGTTACTATTCCTCTTCTCGAACTGCTTCTTGAATGTTGTTGAATCTATTCCATGACTTGATGTTCGACGTCGTATTTTCTTCTTCCACCTCAAGTTGGGTGAAGGAATCAAGACGTCAAGATTTCGAGTATATTTACTCTTTATGGCTCATTTGTGAGTCTTGGAGTTTTCTTTTTTTTTGAGTTAACTATTATATTAAAAGGCCTTTCTTCGTTCCAATGTAATCTTTAGTGTATCTGTGATGTTGTTGTCTGCCTTACGTCTGGCTTCACCCTATTATATCTATCTATTGTTTGTTATATTTATTTTAAGGCTATTTCACCATTACTATTTGGCTTTATCGTTCTTTTAAGTTGAATGTTTCTGTTGAAAAGTGTTATCCTCCTTATATGGCTCTGTTGCTTTTTTTGTGAACAATATTGATTCGAGTGTGATTAGATCTTCTCCTTAGCCTGGTTTTAAGTCCAGTCACTATTATATAACATATTAGTTAGCTAAAAATCTAATTTGTCATTTTAGAATGGGTAGGAATATAATGGTTGGTTTCATACTCCGCAATTTTTTGATTGTCTTAGATACTAGATATTCCTTTTAAAGTGTTTTTATTGATTTATAAATTAAATGCATATTGGTATCTGATTAGTGTCATAAGTGATATGCGTGACTATGTATAAATCTCTCCTGATCAATCATTTGTTTGCTGTGTTATTTTAATTGTCCAATTACTATCTATGCGAAGAGGATTTTAGTCATGTTATATCTTTTCGTTAAAATAGTAGACAAATATATATATATATATATATATATATATATATATATATATATATATTTGTCTACACTTATATGTTCGATCTCAATCTTGTTTAACAAGTCCATTTCTCTTCTCCCTCTCGAGATAGTTATGGTCAATTATCCATGTTTGTTAAAGTCATTACAATAATTTATTTTAACAGACACTAGTTTGGGTTGCTATTTCGAATATTAATCCTCTCTTTTCTTACTTTGTTTTGCATGTGAAATTCGCCCGAGTTCATTACGAACTCTCATATTTTCCTCATATTTATGGAGAGCCATAAAGGCTCAAATCCTCCTTTATTGAGTCGGACAACCATAAAATCGGCGGACAGATCCCAAAGTCCAAAAATATTCACCAGCTCGGAGGATTGAAGGAAATGGGCCAAAAAGTCCATTTTTATTTCTTAATGTTGTATTTTATTATTGTTGGGTCTAAGTCCTTCGCATTTCATTTATTACCGTCTTATTAGAATTTAGGACAATTGGAAGATGGGCCTACGACCCAAAGAAGTATTTTGAAATTTATGTCTAGGACAGGTATAGAAGATGGGCAAGAATTGGGACAAAGGCCCAAAACGAAATAGGCTCAAATACTGGTCCAGGCGGACAGAAACCAGATTTGGGCCTAACTCTCTTTCCTTTTACTTTATCATGCTCATTTACTTACTAGTATTTATCGTTAGTCTTAAGGTCGAAAAATTCAAATCCCTGAAAGACGTCTATTTTCGATTCAATAATTCAACTAAACCAGTCATCTCTTAACAAGATTTAAAGGAATAATTTTGCAGGATAGCTCACTTAGATAATATTTAAATATTTCCTCTTTTCTCCTTTACAATAGTTTCAACTATAAAGTAATTCTCTTTTGTAATTCAAGATAAGTTAAAGTATTTTAGCCAAAAAATTGATTGTCGGATAACCACATTAGTGGATATTCTAGGTGCTTTTAAAACCTTCCTAGAATATTAATAGGAACCTCGAAACTCCTTAATAGTTTTCAATAGATTTACTATTTTAGTCTTTTGAAAACAATGTTTTTTCTTAAAAATTAAGTGGCGACTCTTAAACCAGTTCAATATATATTTTTTAAATAAAACACCTTCCATCATAAAATGGATACATAGATGAAGGGGTGACTAAGATAATGACTAAGTTCCCAGATTTCAGACCATTTAAACAGCACCAAAGCGAACCAAGTCATGCTTAAAAAATACAGATTCTAAATGGACATGAACAGATTCATAAAGTCAAGGTAGTGAATAATGAATGACTCAAGAGGATATGCAGAGGGAAATCTCCATCAAAACTGGATATGACCAGACCTATAAATATTTTTTATTTTTATTTTTAAGAATCCAACTCCGACAAAAATTAACTCCTATTCATAAGAAGCCAAATGTACAATGACCTAATGCATTTCAACACTTTCTAAACACATAATGAAGGCATGAATGTGATTTCAACCGAATGACAACAACACGATTCCGATGCAATCATCAAATGGGTAAACCAAAGTTGAGACGAACATAATCAGCAGAGAACTTCAAGAACATCCACAGCAGAGGAAACGAGCTCAAAGAGGCGTAAAATCACTTCGGAATACAAAATACACATACTAGTTTCAGAAAGATTATGATGAAGAGAAATCTTGGGCTCAAAACAAATCACGTAAAATCAGTTCATAAGGACAAATCAGTTCATTAAAACAACGAATATTTCATGATTCAACATTCGTTGGAATCGAAATGAAGAGAGGAAATAGGCCGAGAGTTGTTTACCTTTCTATGAGCAGCGACTGGATACAAACGAGCAAGGAACCACAGTCTTCCTATCACAGAACTTGAACACGAATGGTGGATAAGAAATTTGAACCGAAACTGAACAAAAACACCCAAAGAAAAAAAAGTTATATCCTCTGCCACCAAAATGTATTTTCAGCTTTTAGATACTAGTGTTCAAGCACTTTCTTTGAATTGTTTTTGCTAAACTGAAAAAAAAATCCAACCCACAAATTTATTATTTTTTTTCCCCTCAAATGAATAAGAGCAAATTATATAGAAGGGAAAATTAGGTTTCGGAAAAATTTCGAGGGAAAAGGATCCAAAAAAATCCCATAGAAAAGGCTCATTTCGAAATTCAAATTCGAAAAACCTTTCACCATTCAAGCTAAACATCTTTTCTTATTAAGTTTCGTCCCATTCCCGAAAGAGGAAATGGGACGGCCGCGTGCTTGCTGCTACTGTTGCGATATTAATAGTCGAAAGGGATGGGAGGAAGGAGACAAAAATTGCAGTGTACCGTCTCTGCTCCTTGCTGCTCCGTGTATTTTGATGGGAAAAATCGACGTCGTTGGACCCGTTGTTCACGCGTCTGCTGCTGGGTTTTGCGGACTGATCTGGGTTCTCTGGGAATGTTTTAGTGGGCTGGAAATTGGAGTTGTATATAATGTATGGGTGGGTTTTGGAATAAAGGAATTAAAGAGGGAATTGGGTTGGTTAGAATGGGCTGCTGAAATGTTGAATTGGAAAATAGAAATGGCCCAAAATTGGTCCTTTGAATCTAAGAATTTTGCCGAATCGGGTTTAATTAGCAAATTCGGCTAAAACTAAACGAGATGAATTTAAACAAGACTAATTAATAAGCTTCTTAAATTTAACAACATACAAAATAATTAACTTAATCAAACTAATTAATTCAAAAAACATACCTATAATTCAAACTAAATTAAATTAGTAAAGTGTTTAACGTTTCAAAATAAATGAAACCTTTTCAAGATAGTTTTCAAGTATTTGTAAAATATATTAGTTACATACGTAACAATATAAACATATTTATTATTTAACATATTTAAAATATTATAAAAGTGAATAAAATTCTCAAAAATATCTACATATTTTGAGTTTTTATAAAATTAATTATTTCAAATCGTTTGAAATTAAAGAAGCTCGAAAATTAATCCTTATCGGGGAGGGTCAAAATTGGGTGTCAACAATTGTCCCTCATTTTACTTGAATTGATGCAAGAAATTCGAGAAAAATAAAATTGACTAATCGAATTTTGACCGGCCGCATCTTCTTCTTTCGAAAGGAGGTCTGGGTACGTACTTTAGGAATCATGGTTGAACCCCAAAATGGGTTTCCTACATATCTCAAGTTATATGAGAATTCATGTCACTTGTAGTTCAGTACGCTTGATTTGACGCACGATTTGAAAGAATTCAAAAATCGTCCCTATGCTCGGGAATAAGATTTAAGAGTGAGTGTTGGAATACAGCCAAGTTTTCAACCATGATCTTGCCTACATATCCCTAAACTTAAGGAATCATGCTGTTTGTAGTTCGACTTGATCGGTTTGAAAGGGAATCTATTATGCTAGATCACCTTTGATTCCGGAAAAGCGACAAATTGAGTTGAGTATGAAAAAGAGGCTTGCAACCTCTTAGTCATGAAAGTGGTGCACTTCACACCAATAATTAAGAACTTACACGGACATAATTTTCAAAGCCCCTTATGGATTGTCACTCAGATTGGAAAGTTGCTTCTGGTGAACCCAAAATTTTTCGAATGCAAAACAGGAACTGATAAATCTGAGAAAAACCCACATACCTTCTGTTAGGGGTGTGGTTTGATTGTGGTGGAAGTCGCTCATCTGCTCGCGTCCTAAGAGTTTAGCACTCCTCTTTGGACTATGTCCCAGTTTGCTGCTAAGAAAAAGGTTCACGTTGTGCTGCATCCTTTTTTATGTCGTCTGCACCTGTGGTTTGTTTTGGAGAATTCATCCTTTCGAATGCTCTCAACAAAGGCTGAAATAAAACTCATTAGCATAAAAAATGCAATTCAAATGGGAGACAGCATCTTTTACCGTGTTGACACTTAATTGTTCTCCTTGAACATTTGACATCAACTTTATCGGGTTTGACGTAAAGCAAATAAAGTTTGTGTCTCATATTTGTGATATAATCTTCAATGTACTCTTTATTTGATGTCAAAGTAATAAAATAGGCTGATGTAACATGCTGATAGTTCTTTTGATGTCGTTGTTGCAAAGAAAAATGATGCATTTGATGCTGATTTTTTTTTGTGATAGGTAAATATTTACCTTTCGATGCACAAATTCCTCTCCCACGATGCATGAATCTTTTTTTTTCCGCGATGCATGAATCTTTTCTTACAATACATAAATCTCTTTTCTCGCGATGCATGACACTTTTTCCCACAATGCACGAATCTTTTCTTGCAATGCATGAATATCTTATCTCGCGATACATGAATATTTTCTCTTGTTATGCATGGTTCTTTCTTTTTGCTACGCATAAATCTTTTTCTCATGATGCATGACTTCTTTCCCGCGATGCATGAGTTTTTTCCCGCAATGCATGGTTTCTTTTCGATGCATGAATCTATTTTCTCGCGATGCATGAATCTTTTCCCGCGATGCATGAATCTTCTCTTGCAATGCATAAATATTTTTCCCGCGATGCATGAATTTTCTCTTACGATGCATGAGTCTCTTCGCGATGCATAAATCCTTTTTCCCGCGATGCATGAATCTTTTCTTGCGATGCATGAATCTTTTTCCTCGCGATGCATGACTTTTTTCCCAGAATGCATGACATTTTTCCCGCAATGCATGACATTTTACTCGGAATGCATGACATTTATTCTGCAATGCATAAATCTTTTTCCCGCAATGCATGACATTTTTCCCGCAATGCATGATTTCTTCTCTTGCAATGCATGACTTCTTCTCTTGTCATACATGAATCTTTGATGATGCCTCCCTGATACCGAACAAAGACGATGTTTCACCTAGCAACATAGGTGATCTTCTTGGTATTTCTTGGACGACGATATCGTCTTAATCGACAATATAAATAAAAATGACCATCGGAGTAGTGGTATCATCTCATTTGATAATACGATATAAATGACTCTCCGAATAGTGGTATCGTCTCATTCGACAATACAAATAAAAATGACCCTTGGAGTAGTGGCATCATCTCATTTGACAGTACGATATAAATGACTCTCCGGGTAATGATATCGTCTCATTAGACAATTCAATATAAATATCCTTCAGGGTAAGAATATTATCATATCTGATAATATAATGCAGGTAAATATTTTCCAGGTATCTTTAGTTGCAGAGAAATAATAATATTGCTCTCTTCGTGGTTTTCATTTGTCCCATCTCCGAACATAGTTCCACGTTCATTATGGACTTTGCCTTGTTAGGAATTGAATGAAATAATGTTATTCATATTTCAAAATCTTTGATATAAGCAGCATAAAATATTTCCTGCATCCACAGAAAAATTGTCAATTTTGGGTAGCTCTTTGCCCCTTTGACTTCTTCATATTCATTGAATGGTGGAATATGTTGATCTTGAGGCAAGCTTATAGACCTGCGTCCACAGAAAAATTGTTAATTTTTTTTTTAAAAAAAAATGAACTGATCTGTGTCGATCTCTTTGGTTGTCTGCTCCTTGTCTTGCTATCTTCGGTTGATTTATCCGATCTCCCGCTTCTTGATAGATAAGACAAAACATTTTTTTATGCAAATATAATTGAAACATAAAGGAAAAGTTTTTAAGGAAAATAGATTTTCAAAAGTAATGTTTGGAAAAAGTCACTGCCAAGTGTTATGTCGCGTCAAGTTTAATGAACGTCATTCGGAGTTGGTGTTTTGAGATCCGTCTGATCACTTGTTGGGAAGTATTCAAAGTTGCTTTAAACTCTCGCTGAACCTTATTGAAATTTTTGAGGTCATCCTTAAAAATTTATGTCCCAGTTAATTGTCTTGACTTATCTCGAACTATTGGTAAGCAAATCACAGAATTTTTGAGATCTTCTCAAAAATTCTGCCCCAGTTGAGTAACTTCAGTCTTAACTTTGTTGGAGAGGTCTCCTTCTTGAGAATTTTTGAGTCCCTCTCAAAAATTTTGTCCCAGTTTCTATTGTAAGAAGAAATAAAAACCTTACGGGAGATATGACCGAACCCTTGTAGCGCCTATGTATCCTGTTGAGGCATGAATCAGGTCAAACATAGTTTTCCCTCAGAGATTAACGAAAATAAGAAAATTTACAAAAAAAACGATCGAGACCGACATAGGCCGCCTACGTATCTCATTCTGGAGAATTCAGGTCGAATGTAGTTCAAATACAGGACTAAGGCACCTCCAGATAATACTTTGCGAACCATGTAGGGTCCTTGCCAATTTGGTGCAAACTTCCCTTTATATTCATCATGGTGAGGGAAAATGCGTTTAAGAACCAACTGACCAACCACAAACATTCTAGATCTCACTTTCTTGTGAAAAGCACGAATCATTCTTTGTCGATACAATTGTCCATGACAAACAACAACCATTCTCTTCTCATCAATCAATGTTAACTGATCGATCCGCTTGCGAACCCATTCAACATCACTCAATTCACCTTCTTGGATGATTCTTAATAAAGGTATTTCAACTTCTGCAGGTATAACCGTTTCTGTTTCATTTACTAGCAAATATGGAGTAGCTCCAACCGATGTTCTGACAGTTGTTCGGTAACCCAACAAAGCATATGGCAACATCTCGTGCCAACCTCTGCGATTATCAATCATTTTCCTCAAAATCTTCTTTATGTTCTTGTTGGCAGCTTTTACGGCTCCATTCATTTGGGGACGATAGGCGGTTGAGTTCCGGTGAGTAATCTTGAATTGTTCACATATTTCTCTCATTAAGTGACTGTTGAGATTAGCTCCATTATCAATAATGATGGATTCTGGCACTCCGAACATACATATCAAATTATTGCGAACAAAATCAGCCACAACTTTCTTGGTCACCGACTTATACGAAGCTGCTTCCACCCAATTGGTGAAGTAGTCGATGACAACCAGAATGAATCTGTGTCCGTTAGAGGCGGCTGGCTCTATTGGACCAATGACATCCATGCCAAGCTGAACTCATAGCATTGAGTTCATGAGGCGGGACACGAATCAAATCACCATGCACTTGACATTTATGACATTTCTGCACAAACTTGCAACAATCATGTTCCATAGTCATCCAAAAATAGCCGGCTCGAAAGACCTTTCTCGACAAAGTGAGTCCATTCATATGAGTACCACAAAACTCCAGCATGTATTTGTTCCAGAAGCTTTGCAGCTTCACTAGCATCAACACATCTGAGAAGACCTAAATCTGGAGTCCTCCTATAAAGGATTTCCCCGCTGGCAAAGAAATTGAGGGCCATACGACGAATCGACTTCTTCTGGTTGAACGTTGCATTCTCAGGATAAGTCCCGTCCTCTAAATACTTTTTGATGTCAAAATACCAAGGCAAATCATCTGGTTCCGCTTCGACGTATGAACAATGAACATGTTGTTCTTTTACCTCTATATCCACTGGATCAATATAACTTGTATCCGGATGCTTAACCATTGATGTGATGGTGCAAGAGCATCGGCCAACTCATTCTGTGTCCTTGGAGTGTGCCTGAACTCAATCTTGCGAAATCTCTTGCACAACTTCCCGTATATACTGCACATATGGTGTGATCTTTGGATTCTTCACCGCCCATTCTCCTTGAACCTGATGAATCAGTAGTCTGAGTCTCCAAAACCAGAAGCTCATGAAACATTCATGTCGGTGGCCATCTTCAAACCAAGGATACAAGCTTCATACTCATCCATGTTGTTCGTGCATTCAAATCGGACACTAAGATCGCTCCGATTCCTTTCCCTTGATGATTCGCCGCCCATCAAAGAATATTCTCCATCGGGGTACGCTTCAGAAATATCTTCGCCCACGAAGAAACTTTCTCGTCGGAAAATAAGTCTTGAGCGTTCATACTCCTCATCAACTGGATTCTCTACAAATAATCGGCTAAGGCTTGTGCCTTCATCGCCTTCAGAGTCACGTTCACGATGTCAAATTCACTAAAAGCATTTGCCATTTAGCCAACTTCACAGTCGGCATTGCTTTCTATAAATATACTTCAATGGGTCCATCCTGGAAATAAGCTATGTGGTATAGAAGACAAATAATGTCTCAACTTTTGAGCGATCCAAGTCAAACCACAGCATGTTTTCTCCAAAAGAGCGTAACGAGCCTCATATGGAGTGAACTTTTTGCTCAATAATAAATGGCTCGCTCTTTCTTCCCAGTTTCGTCATGTTGACCAAGCACGCATCCTAATGCGTTATCCGAGACCGACAATATAGCAATAATGGACTCCCTTCTCGTAGAGGGACCACACCGGTGGATTGGACAAATAGTTCTTGATAGTATCAAAAGCAGTTTGACATTCTCCGGTCCACTTGGTCGAGGCATCTTTTTTCAATAACTTAAAGATGGGCTCACACACCACGGTGGATTGAGCTATGAACCGACTGATGTAGTTCAACCTTCCTAAAAAACTCATCACCTCTTTCTTGGTCTTCGGAGGAGGTAATTCTTGGATCGCCTTGATCTTGGAAGGGTCAAGCTCAATGCCCCTCCTGCTGACTATAAATCCCAACAACTTGCCAGCTGGCACTCCAAAAGCACACTTGGCGGGATTAACTTCAAAATTCATGGCGTAAACTA